>NW_028093842.1:0-540 GCF_014824575.4 Sturnira hondurensis
ATATTGGAGAACAATAAAATAGTTCTTTCATGCACTATTTAGAAAATAACAAGCAGTGACTTTTTCCCTTTGGTACTCACTAGCTGTCCCAGCTGTACAGCACATGACTGATTGACAGTAGACAAAGAATATCAGGAAAAGTGGTCAGAGGCAAAGGAGGCCAATAAATCTTGAACCCCACATGCAAGTCTGTTAAACTGTACATCTATCGAACACTCAAATGACCAGAGGAAAAAATAATAGATTATCTAAGAATATATTTTTATCTCAAAATTAATCAATTCCCTAGAGACAAAGATGAACAATATTTTTTCTTGGTTTGTCTGTTTCTTTGAATGTGCTGACAGAGACTTGCAACTCACATAAACTCATATCAGTAAAATGTGTCAAAATGTTTCATACTACTTACATATACTTATACCAGGATATCACACCGTGTTTTCCGGCTTTCTGGCCTCACCCTTCCCTTTGCTAGCTAAATCAATTCACTTAAGTACTCATTCTATATATAGCAGGGTCACGTGTCTTTACCACCAATCT
>NW_028093843.1:0-1142 GCF_014824575.4 Sturnira hondurensis
CATTTCCCTGAGATTCCCCCAAATTGCTGTTATATTGAGTGTGTTCCTTTTTTTTGCTGAGAAGAATTCCGTGACCTCGGTGGATCCCAGTCTGTTTGACCACCCGCCCGTGGAGAGACACCTGGAATGTTCTCACCTTGGGGGACTGCACACCAGGATCCCAGGAACACGCACGTGTGTGCAGTTTCTCTGCGGACGTCAGTTTGCAATGTCTGAAATGATTGCCCTGAACTGCAATTGCTGGGCCGTGTGTGAACCACGGGTGGGCTGCTGTCAGAAGCTGCCAGACTCTGTCCCTTGTCAGAGCCTCTTCATAGCCCTCAGCCGTGGTGACCCCGTCTCCCCACGTGCTCCTGTCACTGTGGCTTGTCACCTTGTCTGGTTTACCAGCTGATAGGTGCACGATGATTTCCCTGATATCTTTTACCTGCCTTTTACTGCTGGCTACTGAGGAGCATCTTTCCATGTTCTGTTGCCATTTGCTGTCTCTTCCAGGACCTCTCTGCTCGTGTGCAGAAACCACTGACTGGTTTCTAGATGTGTTCAGTCCGTTTCTTATCTTCTCACTGTTCAGTTTTAAGAGTTCTTTCACTATTCTAGGAGTAATTTTTCATTTGATATTTAGTTTCAAATATTTTCTCTCACTTTCTTTTCCTTTTTATCCTCTTTCAACAAAACTGCAAAGCAACATAATAACGGTGGTGCTGTCCAGGGTGGTCCATTGGTCTTTCCTTTAATGAATCATGCCCCTGGTGTCATCAGCGTATTTTGCAAATCTCTACATTTCCCAAAAAACTCTATGTTTTTCTCTAAAAACATACAGAAAACTTTTTCCTCGGAGGTATGTGACCCATCTCACAGTGTGTGATCCTGGAATGTGGCCTGTCTCACCCCAGACTGACCCCTGTCCCTATAAGCTCACCCTGCCCCTGGATGATCTGGTCACTACAGAGGATGATGGACAGTTGTCCCCCAGCCCAAGGAGGCCGCCCAGAGATCAGACAGACATGGGGTTTAGGTATTGGTATTGGGATCAGCACTCTCTCCCCTAATACCCCAGAGAGCCATGGGGAGACTGGGTACAGGCCTAGGTGTGAGGGCTTGAATTCAAATGCTCCCTGGACCAAGCTGGTCTCTGCTCC
>NW_028093844.1:0-544 GCF_014824575.4 Sturnira hondurensis
CACATGATTTGGTTCATTTCCTAAGTGATTCCCTCCTCTGTAAAGAGAGGCATTTCCAGTGTCCCACTGTCAGATAACCTGATTTTGCCAAATCAGGAGGGATTCAACATGAGCCCACCTAAGTAAAACCCATAAATCCTCTATATCAAATCATCTTTTCAAAACATCCAGTAATCTATGAGGAAAGAAGAAATGATGACAGTATAATCAACAGGCTGATTTTATTTTTTTTTAAATAGTAACTTTTTTTTAAGGATTTTATTTTTATTTATTTATCTTTAGAGGGGAAGGGAAAGAGAGGAGAGAAATATCAATGTATGGTTGCTTCTTGTGAATCCCCTGCTGGGAACTGTCCTGCAACCCAGACATGTGCCCTGACTGGGAATTGAACTGCGATCGTGTGGTTTGCAGGCCCGTGCTCAATCAATCCACTGAGCTACACCAGCCAGGGCTCAACAGGCTGATTTTAAAACTACCTGTTAGATTAGCTACATGAATTTTTTTATGGCTTGAAATGGACAAAAAAAGAAATGTCATTTTCCTT